>NC_086195.1:112900377-112940377 GCF_035770615.1 Melospiza melodia melodia | reverse complement strand
AGCTTTGATGGTGCCGATCCGAGCCACTTCTAGGCCGTTCACTTCTAGGCCGTTCGACCTATGACCCGTGAAGACCACATGTGTTGTCCTCTAGCCTTCCTCTGTAAAACACACACTTCGAGACAAAAGTTCTTTGTCAGGCTCTACCGGCAGAGTAATGTAAAAGAAATAGGGGAAATAATGAAAATCTCAGCCAAAGCTGTAACTTTTAAACGCTGAAAAAAAAAAAAAAAAAAAAAAAAAAAAAAAAAAAAAAAAAGGAAAAAATACACTAGGCAGGGACAGAAGGAAGAAGCACCTCGCTCTTTCGTGCCATTAATATTTATTGTTCCTTCAGTTGCACTTGTATATGTATAAACCCCGCTCTCGGCGGTAATGCCGTGGGACGGCGGGGGCCAGGAGCAGTGTAGCACTTTTTTTCCGGGACGGGAACCTCGGCCGAGCGGCAGCCGGTGCCCCTGCCCTGCCCAGCTGCGGCTGAGGGACGCGCAGCGCCGCGGAATTTGCGCGCCCTGCCCCACTGCGCCGCTCATTCTGCAGGCAGCACAGACCCGGCGCAACGCCCCCGAAATGGGTCTGCCGCAGCACTGGCGGCCTTTATTAGATGCACCTTTTTCCATCTGGAGATGCCCATATAAACGATAGAGTCAGGGGAGAAGCGTCCCAATAAAGCGCGATGGACTTTGTAATACAATTTATGCTGTCATTCATAAATAACAATGCCATATGGTAACCATATTGCTTATACAAGTAAAGCCGTCAAAGTGTCACTATTTGATTTATCTCAACAGCTTCTTCCAACGGTGACGTTCAGAGAGAGGGGAAGTGGGAAAGAGAGAGAGAGCAGAGCAAAATTTGGCCTGGGTTTCCTGAGACCGCCTCTCTCTTTATCTCTTTCTTTCTTTCTATAAATGGAGAGATAGATAGATAGATAGATAGATAGATAGATAGATAGATAGATAGATAGATAGATAGATAGATAGATAGATAGATAGATAGGAATTTTTTTTCCTTATTTTGTCCGTAACTGAGCAAACCCCAAAGGGGATGGCCCCTCTTTCCCTGGCGATGCGCGCGCTGAACGCGACAGCTCCGAAACTTATGCTCCTAAATCCCTGTTCCAAAGGTGCGGCCGGTCCCGGCCCCGACAGCCCCTAGCCCCGGATCCTTGTGACAGCCTCAGGTTCCCGCCTGGACGCACGGAGCGACGACATTTGGCATAGGAGAAGTTTAATTTTTAAGAGCGTAAGCTATCCATCAGCTGAGTCCCTCCATAGGGATGGGGTGGGGAGTCTCACTGCCATATCGCTACTCTCTTTCCCTTTCGTGCCTCTGGGCAGCCTCCCGCTCCCGGCCGAGGTGCCGGCGCCTCCGTGCAATCCCCCTGACGGGACGGTGGCCAGGGTGCCGTGGGTCTGTCCTGCCCGTGTGGGTCCCCACGGGGCTGTGCCTCGGGGCGCTCCGTCCCGCTGCGGGCGGACTCTACCTCCGATGGAGCACGTTCGGGGAGGGCACCGTGCCACAGGCTCCCCACGAGCAGCAGAGCAGCCCCACGGGCGTGGAAAGCCACCCGCGACGGCTCGGGAGGAGGGCAGGCTTTGCTGGCGGGTTTGGGGAGCCTAGCAGCTCTTCCCGGGGAAAGCGGCAATCGCGCTCCCTTTCCAATGGCTCCCCAGAAGAATGTTTTACACCTTATAAAATATTGCTCCCCGCTCCCTAACTATCAATAAGACGTGCATTAAGACGATTGTTTGTAAATGGTGTTCATGATCATTAGCATACATTTACATAATGCAGCTCACAGCACAGCGTTTTACGGTTAAACACCTCCTAAAGCCGATAGCCCGAGCTCAGTTTATAGAGGAAGCTTTACGAAATAAATGTGAAGGCTTCCAGGCTTTCACCCCGCCTCTGCAGCCTCCCCCGGTGTCCCTTGGCAGGTTTGGCGGCGAGCGGAGCCCCGCGGGAGGGCTGTGCAGCCGGCTCCGCCGCGGGAGCGGGGCGCGTTCCGACCCCCGACGGGGGCTCTGGGGTTGTGGGGGGCTGTGGGGGCAGCACAGCACGCCTCCCCTCTGCTGCAGCCCGGGGGCAGCGGCAGCGCGGGCCTGAGCTGGTGTCGGTGAGTTAATGGGCTTTAAATTCTTCATGGCTCTTCTGGAGCTGGCAGCGTCCAAAATTGTCCCTGCGCGGGCAGCCACCTTCTCTGCCCGGCGTTTGCAGCCAGTCCTAAAAATGAGCGAATTTCCACGTGAGTCTCCGTCAACCCCTCCCTCCCCACAGTCACAGGTCAGCTGCCTATTAGCCAGCTATAAAATAATTCCATTTTTTTATGGCCTCTCATAAAAAGAAATTGATCGGGGTGTATATTTGAATTAAGACATATTAAATCGATGACAGATACACATCACCTGCGTTTAACAGGAGAGGGACAGGGAGGCGTGCAGAAGGTTCCACGGAGCTGTGATATTTGTTGTTCACCTCCACAGCATCTCCCATCAAACCATTCCATCTCTGGACCTTGCTCCAGCAAGGCACCCAGAATTTGGGGAGGAAGAAGGGCACTATTTGGCTGGACGTGTCGAAAATACATGTGTATAAATACCCGTACAGACGTATGGCTACTTTGCATGAAGTTTTTACTGTGCAATAAAACCATCGAGCAGCCGCTTTTAAAACCCGGGGATCATTTATTCCCATTCCTTGCCTTGCAGCATCACTGAAACCCCCACGGCGGCCACACTAGCCGGGAGCACTGGCTCGTCTCCCGTGGGGGAGAGAAGGGAGGGGACCGGCGGGTCTCTCTCCCCCTTGAGCTCCCCCTAGAGCCTCTCGCCCCCCTTTTGGCAGCCGTGGGCCAAATCCTGCGAGTTTTCCCCCCGCGAGAGGCAGAGGAGGGGGAACCTGGAGCCTGGCCCAGGAAATGCGGGACCAGCACGGGGCTTCCTTTGAACGCGGCTGGGCACGGGGAAGGGGCCAAGACGCACAGATGTGGTTTCCTCAAGGGGATTCGGTGGCCGGGGAGAGCCGGAGGTGCGTGTGGGTCCGCTGGCGTCCCTGCCCCGTTTCCTCTCCCGGAGAGGCGGAGGAGAGTCCCTGGCTGCCCCGCAGGCAGGGAAGGGCAGCCAGCTTGGCTGCACTTTCCAGGAGCCCGGGAGCTCAAGGCATTCCCAGGGGCACAAACAGCCTGAAGAGAGCAGATGACATATCAGTAAAAGCTACTTCTCCTCCCTCAGAAAAGTCACGACAATGCTCCTTTCCCCTTTTGGCTCGCAGGGAAATCCCGGCCTTGCCTAATCAACCCCCTCAAAGGGCAGCAGCATCCTTTGTACCGAAGGGCCAGTTTCGGCGCTCCACAAAGAGCTTCGCTTTCGAGGACCAGCACAGCCCGCACCCCAGGGGCGGTCCCATCGCTGTCCCCGCCCGTCCTCTACCTCTGCCCCCTTGCAGCAGCGCTCCCACTTTTCCTGCCTTTTCGTCTGGGGCAGCAGCTCGGGGCCGACTCACGCCAGCCGGAGACTCCCCCGTTTCCCACCCTACCCTTCGGACATCCGAAAGAGTCGAGGAGCATTTATGCTCGGGGCCAGTAGCGCTGCGGGGGTTTAATCTCTATTTCGCCGCTGCTGAATGAGGGCTGGAGGGGATGCAGCTGCCTGGACACGGCTGTGGGACCGCCGAGGGGCGTGGGGCGGCTCTCCCCGGGATGCCCCGGGAAGCCGCTGCGGGAGGAGGGAGTCCCAAAGCGGCAGCGAGCGCAGGCTCCCAAAACTTGGCTCTATCATGTGCCATTGCCCCCCTCCTCCTCCCCTCCCCGCTCACTCGTTTATTTTCTAAAGGAAAGGAATCCCAACCCCCGCCGTCTTCTTTTCAGGGAAACTTTGGCCGCCTTCTCCCAGCGGTGCCTTGGGCATGAGTACGCACAGGCTCGGCCTCGCGTGGGCGTGGGGTTGCGCACATTGTTGCAGGAGGGAGCGCTTTCCCGCCTCATCCATGAATGAACGCGGCCCTCCAAAAAAAAAAAAAAAAAAAAAAGGGAACTGAGCACAGAGCCGGACAGCAGCCGCGCCGCCAGGCGAGGAGCGAAACCCCACGGCCCCGCGAACGTAAACACGGCGGAGCACCTGAGCGGGGCGCCCCGTCCGGTGCCCGGGGAGCGGAGGCGGCTGCTGCTGCCCGGTGCTGCCGGCGGGGGGCGGCGGGGGAGGCGCCGGGCGCGCCCGTCGGGCCCCGGGAAGTTTTGCGAGTGCAACTTCGGGGGGCGGCGCGGGGGGGCCCGGGGGGGCGGCGGGGGCGGATCCCCGCTGCGCCGGCGGCCTGAAAGGGAGCCAATCGCGGGGCCCCGGCCGCTGCCAATCATCGCCGTCCGTCCAATCCCTCCGGCGCGGTGTCCGAGCCGTATTCCCCAGCGCGCCGCCGAAGTGTGGTGAGGGCTCTGCCAATCGCGGGCGGGCAGAGCGGGGCCAGGGATGCGCGGCGCTCGGAGCGCAGACAAAAGAAGTTAAAGAGCCGCTTAATATATACATGTTTTTGAAGGCGAGTAAAGGGAAAAAAATAACAACAGCGAGCGTAGATGGGCTTGGCTGTGTCGTTATGGAGCCCCCTTTGAGCAAGAGGAACCCGACACTGAGATTAGCGGATTTGGCAGCGGCTCAGCCCCATCCTCACCAGAACATGACAGGCTTCCCGGGGCTGGGGAACCACCACGTCCACCCCCACCACGCGGCCCACCTCCACCCCGGGGACGCGGGCGGCGACCCCGGCGGCGCCCTCACGCCGCTCGGACCCGAGCACATGGCGCAGCCCGCCGCCCTCAAGCTCACGCCCGAGGCGCTCACCGCCGCCGCCTTCGCCGCGCCCGCCACCACCGCCGCCGCCGCCGCCGCCACCGCCGCCGCCGCCACCGCCGCCGCCGCCGCCTACGCGCCTCCCGCCGCCGCCCTCCCGGGATACCCGTCGGGGGAGGCGGCGGGCCGGGACTTTCTCCTGCGGCGGGAGCTGCCCGCAGCCGCCGCCGCCGCGCACGGGGCGCTGGGCGAGCAGCACCCGCCCGCCGGCTCCCCCCACCTTCCGCACCCGCCGCCGCACGGCGTCTTCATCTCGGCCGCCGGCACCTACGGCGCGACCGACGGGGCGCACGCCGCCTTCCCGCCGCCGCCGCCCGGCGAGCAGGGCACGCCCGCCGGCCGCCACCCGCCGCTCAACGGGCAGATGCGTCTGGGGCTGGCGGCCGCCGCCGCCGGGGAGCTCTACGGGCGCGCCGAGGCGCACTACGGGGCCGCCGCCTCCTCCTCCTCCTCCTCCTCCTCGGCGCTGCAAGGCTACGGCTCCGTCAACCTCAACCTGGCGGCGGCCGGGCACGGGCACCCGCACCACCCCCATCCCCACCACCACCACCATCACCACCACCACCACCATGGCCACGTCGGGGCCGCGGCGGCGGCGGCGGCCGGGGCCTTCCTGCGATACATGCGACAGCCCATCAAGCAAGAGCTGATCTGCAAGTGGATCGACCGGGAGCCGCCTCCTCCCCCTCCGCCGCCGCCACCGGGCGCTAGGAAGCCTTGCTCCAAAACTTTCAGCACGATGCAGGAGCTGGTGAGCCATGTCACCGTGGAGCACGTCGGTGGGCCCGAGCAGAGCAGCCACGTGTGCTACTGGGAGGAGTGTCCCCGTGAAGGCAAGCCCTTCAAAGCGAAATACAAACTCATCAACCACATCCGAGTACACACGGGAGAGAAGCCCTTCCCTTGCCCCTTCCCCGGCTGCGGGAAGGTCTTCGCTCGCTCTGAAAACCTCAAGATCCACAAGCGGACTCATACAGGTGGGTTGTTCTTCACACCCCCACCCCCCCTCCCCCCAAGGGTTTCCTTCCTTTATTTTTTTTTCTCCCCTTTCCTCCTCTTTTCCTCCTCTCCTACGCACCGCCGAACATGTGACTTTTTCATGAATAAGTAATTCGGCCGCACACGGGCCACGCACACACAGCTACGTACACGCACCCGGCCCCTCTGCCCTGCACACACGTGTCGCGTCCCCCCCTCCAGCCCCCCCTTCACCTTGGGCAGCTCCCTCCCCACCCCCACCCCCTCCGCTGCCCACCTCCCGCATCCCGGCAGCACCGGATAAATACACCGATTAATAAATAACGCGGAGCCGGGCGAAGATGAGCAGCTCCTGCGGAAGAGCGAGGAGAGGATGAGCGCTCGCCCTTCCCTGCTCCCGCCGCCCTTGTCCGGGGCGCTCCGGGGGGCTCCCCCCGGCATGGGAGGCGCTGCGCTTTGCCCCGTCCCCCCGGCACGCCGGAGGACGGCGGTTCTGCCCTTCCTACCGCTTCTGTCGGCGGGGACGGAGCCGGGCGGGTGCCGCTCGGCCCGGCGGAGATGGGGCCGCGGGGGCTCTTGGGGGCGCAGTTCCCCTGCGCTGCGGGCGGCGGTGCCGGTGCTCGGGGCTGCCGGTGCTACCGGCGCTGCCGGACTGCCCTGTGACCAGCGCTCTGGGGCTGCCCCGCTCCGGGACTGTCCCTGCTAGCGGGACCAGCGATGCTGCCGGGCGTGCGCCCCGCCCTGGGCCAGCGACGTTGCGGAACCACGGGGGATGCTGAGGGCGCTGCGCTGCCGGGGCTGCCCGTGCCGCCGGGCTACCGGAGTGCCGCCGGTGCCGCGGCTCCGGGCGCTGCCTGGGCTGCTGCCGCCGGCGGCAGTGCCCGCGGAGCCGGGAGCAGGGAGCGAGGCGGGGGAAGGCTCTCACCGGAGGACGCTGCCCTCCCTTTGTGGATCTGAGAAGCAAACTTCAAAGTCGCCCCGACTGCTCGGCGGGGTACGGGAGGAGGGAGCGGCACCCCCGGAGAATGCCTCGGGGAACAGGCGGGGGCCCCTGGAAGGGCTTGGGGTGTCTTTGAGCCTTTTAGTGGTTTTTATTTTTCTGGGTTTGGTTTTGGTATTTTTTTTTTTTTTTTGTTTGGGTTGGGTTTTTTCCTCCACTTTCTCCTCATTCCTCGCCACTCCCGAAATACGCATTTCCATCTGGGTGTAAAATACTGCCGAAAACGAACGAAGCCGGGATTTATAGTGGCAGACAAATATTATTCCTTGGAGGATACTTAAGGAAGTGGAGTTGCCGTAATTGCTTTCTTGATTTATTGTTTGCTGCTCGGGAAGAGAAAAGCGGCGACCGTACAACGTGTTGTTCCGATGTAAAACCAAATGGCCCATGGCTGAAAGGATTATAGATTTTTATCTCCAGAATTTGTCAGGCACGAGCCCGTGTGTAGCAGCGGAGCCCTGAGGGTGCCTGGCGCTCTACACCCCGAGCCGGGCATGGCGTGTGGGGGGAGATTCCTCCGGGGGAGAGGAGGGGGCAAGGTCTGACACTTTTTGTTGTTGTTGTGTTAACGACACCGCGGAATGAGTTAGCTGGAGGCCCGCGGTTTTGTCATCTATTCGAAAAACTAAAGTTCACCGCGGACTTTTCTGGGCTCCGCAACTCCTTACCCATCTCAGCTCCAAGGGGCAGGCGGGAGGGAGGTGGGAAGAACTCCGGGAGAAGCTTGCGTGGAGGCAGAGAGGTTCAGCCGGGAAAAAGAGCCCCCCACCAAAACCCGAATTCGTATCAGGCACAGTTCGCAGCTCTTAGATGAGGTCGAGCATTGCCCCGAGGCAATGCGTGGGACGTGGCTTCTTGCAAAGAAAATCTGCAGAAGTTTTCAGCTTGGGGCTACCCGCAGTCCCCGGGAGGATGTCTGTGCGTGAGCCCACGAAGAAAGGCTCTATCCACGCAGAGTGGATAGATGCACTCTATCGTGGCACCAAAGCAGCCCTCGGGGTGGGGGGCAATATCCCACCCCTAATGACAGCTCTGCCCATGGGAGGGCAAAGGCGACAGGGGTCTTTCCCTACGTATTTCTCCCCACGCCTTCGAGTGGACAAGGGATCCTAAACTTTCTGCCCCTTCCTATCAGATTAATTACTGTCATTTTGCCACTTCGGCTTTGACTTAGTCATGTGCAGCCTGGGAGCAGGAGAGATTTACAAACTATTCGTATATTATGGGCGTTTGGCGCGCCCGGGGGAAAAAATAATAGCACCATAATCGCATCATTAGGCGATTTTGCATGTTTCTGGTAATTCTTGAGGAAGAAGAGTATTTCAGTAATTCAGGAAGCGTTTGTTGTTTGGGACCTCCCCCCCCCCCTTTTTTTTTTCTTTTTTTCTTTTATTTTCTTTTTCCTCAGAAGCATCCTCCGGGGGGCTGCACAGCAAGCTCTGCAGCTGCTGCCCTGTTCTGGGGACAAATCACTATTCCCAAACCCGGTGCATTCCAGGGGGAATCGGGACGTAGTCCCTTCTGCAATTTTGCTTTCTCCTTGCCAAGGACGATGCTCAGGGTGGTCAGGCTTCCTTCCAGCGATTCCTAGACCTTCCAAAAAAGTGATCCCAAGCCCCATCTGTGCTTCTCCCCTCCACCCGCGCTGCTGGTGCCAGGAGGAGTGAGGGGCGTCCGGCATCTCACCCCCTTCCGTGGGTTGAAACCACCTACAAATGGTTAAACTCTGACGTGGTGGCCTCGTCAGCACAACGGGGACACACCGGGACCTTCGCCAGCCCTGGACTTATGGGGAATTTGGTCGTGGCGATCTGGAGTCTGGGGAGGGTGCCCACGCGTGAATCCGGGTGGAAAGGCACTTCCCTAAAACCCTGAGGGAGTGGACACGGTTTGGTCCAGCTGGTTGGAGCATTACTCAGGGGGCTTCGGGCTCTGCCGGTCACGGCCAGCAGCAGGATGTGTGAGCCTTCAGCCTTGGGGTAACACAGTTAGAAACTGCCCAAAACCTCTGGGAGATTTGCTTTGTTTTCCCAGGAAAATTAATAGTAATTAATGAACAAACGAAGTGACTGGAAGCTTGTCTCAGGGGTGTGCGAGGTTTTCATGCACTTAAAACCCATGAGGCACAATTTAACTTTTTTTCTCCTTTTTTTTTTTTTTTTTTTTTTTTTTTTTTTTTTTTTTTAAGATAAACCTTGCACTTTCTAGTGCTACCACTTTGGTGGTAGGTGAGCCGATTTCAATTGAACAAATTGATGCATAAATAAGCTGTGGAGGTGTATGTTTCTATAGTAACAGCCAAGAAATTGCTTCTAAAAATAAAAATAGTTTTCTTAGTCCCATTATTATTTTAATAAATAATAAACGCGATACGATCTTGCAAAGGGGAGGAGTAGTAAAAATCGCTTGCTAGTAAGGAGAAAACGTCCACCGATAGAGCTGCTGGGTTGTTATTTCTGAGCCCTCAGAGCAAATCCCATCTGAAAATACACATCAGCCACGTCTAAAGGGACTCAAGAGTCGCGATAGTAATGACAAAGATTATCAGGGCAGGTCTGTCTGTGCTGGACTCCCGTGTAGCACGGCAGAGTGAGAAAAACTCGCTGCAAGAAGCTTCCGTACAGGGATCTGCCACTTTTTAATTTTTCCTCTGGTGTCTCAGCAAGAGGCATTTACCCAGCCCCATTCGGGATCTGCGAGGAAGGGTCTGCTCGGAGCTATGGAGAAGGACATGGCCATAAGCAGCAGAACATCTGTGTTCCAGGGCGTGCTGCAGGAGACGAGCGCGTGTGAGAGAGCTACGCCAGGCTAACCGCCCCGGGCTGATTTTCACAACCCCTTTAACTGTTAGGCAATGTGTAAAAACTCTTCAAAGTACATCATCCGCACACGTTTAGACCCAAATTTGCCCAGGGTGAGCAGCTACTCTGCTCTCATCTCCGATGTCTGGATTGGTCCCCCCAGCTTGCAGGTTCCCAGTCCGGGCTGCGGGTGCTCCCTCCTTTGTGTCGGGATGCTTAAACAGGTGTTACTTTTATTTTCCCCAAACTAATTATTCCTCCAGCGCAGTGCCCATTGGGAAAGGATTACGCAGGAGATGTGCCAGGCGAGCCAGGCTGCCGGCGAACGCCAGCCCTCGCAGGCAAAGGCATTGAGAGGTTTTGTTTGGGCTCGGTCATTAGAGCGGTAATGAAGGATTCTCGTGTGCGAGGGGAGCGCCGCCGAGGGCAAACAAGGCCGGGGGGGCCCTGCCGCCGCCAGCCCGGGACTCGGGGCCCGAGGGCTGCCAGCGACGTGTGACAGGCAGCAAAACACGGGGGAAAAGTCGGAAACCTCGGGCATGTCAGGACTGTCGCGAAGGGGGAGGAAAGAAGGGCGAGGGGAGGAAGAGGAGGGAAGGGGGATGTTTACCCTCGCCGCTCGCCCCGCAGGCCGCGCTGCGGAGGGGCTGCGGGCAGGGCCGGTGACGGTGCCGTGTGTCCCCTGTGTCCCCGCAGGGGAGAAGCCCTTCAAGTGCGAGTTCGACGGCTGCGAGAGGAAGTTCGCCAACAGCAGCGACCGCAAGAAGCATTCCCACGTGCACACCTCGGACAAGCCCTACTACTGCAAGATCCGGGGCTGCGACAAGTCCTACACGCACCCCAGCTCCCTGCGGAAGCACATGAAGATCCACTGCAAGTCGCCGCCGCCCTCCCCGCCGCCGGGCTCGCAGGGCTACGCGGCGGCGGGGCCCCCCGACGGCCCGCTGCCCCCCGAGGCGGAGCCGGCCGCCGAGCCGCCCCGCGGGCGCCGCGCCGCGCTCTCGCCGCCGGTCACCGACCTCAGCGAGTGGTACGTCTGCCAGGCCGGGGGGGCGCCCCGCCGGGCCCGCACCCCCTCCAGCCGCGGCACCTCCCCCGCATCCGAGGAGGATGAGCCCCACAGGACCTCGGGGGGCAGAACTGCTCCCTAGGGCCGTGCCGAGCCGTGCCAAGCTGCCGGTGGCCCCGGCCCCACCGCACTGGCCCGGGCCGCAGAGGCAGCCACCTGGCACGGGGCGCTGCCGTGGAAGTGCCATCAGGTTTGACTCGCGCTATTTATTCCATGTACGAAACCCTATGGTGTTTGTATGGTAACTAATTTAATTAAAGAGACTCGGACCTTTTTTTTTTTTTTTTTTTTTTTTTGGTAAATAAAAGCATTAATAACGCCAGGCTGGGCCGTCCCAGCCACCCGAGCCGCACAATTTTGCAGGGGGACGGTGTCAATGGAGATGCCCATCTTCCACTCTGCCCATGCCCATTGCTCTTAACAAGATTAAGCAGGCCAAGGCTGCAAACAAGCAGAGCCCAGCCAATCTCTGGAATGGCACTGAAGTACCTTAGCTGCCACCCCAGCACCTCCTCTCTGGCCTGGGTAAAGCTCCAGGTCAGCAGCAGCTTCTTGACTGTAAAGCAGCACCTGCTAAAGCTCCAGCTAGTCAAGGACAGGTTGCACATCCCTTAAAATAAAATTAAATAAATGCATTTCCCCGCCCCTCTTGCAGGTCAGCTCCTTTGTAGTTGAGGGTTTCTCTCCCGAGTCGGGGGGTCCCACCTGCACCCGGCATTTTCTCTGCAGCCTTTCTTTCACCCTTAGCCATAACATTGTGCAAACGATTTATGAAAGGAAAGACAAAAGATGCAGGACTCCTTTTTCACTCCTCCACGGTTTGTACTTGTATGGCTGCTACAACGTAGCCAGAGAATAAAAGAAACACGCTGCTATTTGACAACTGTGATACTGTGATACATTTTTGATTTTTTCCCCCCTAAAAACAGCGCACGGAAACTCTGCGAATTTTGCTTTCCTTGGGGTTGGTGTTATTATTACTCTGAGTATTATTGGTTTTTTTTTTTAAAGTTCGTCTCTCAGATGAAGATTTTGCCTCATGCTCCCTCCAGTCCTCTGGGGGTTGGGAGGGCGAGCAGCCCCCCGGGCCTGACGAGTCCCGGAGTAGGGGGCAGGCACAGAGGGATTATCTTTTTATTATTATTTTTATGTATATCATTTCATCTCTCCAACCGAGCTGATGCCTGCGTGCTTTTCAGCATCCCCCTGAAGTGGCCCGGCAGAGTCACCTGGCAGGTGGGGACCAGAGCTGCTGGGAGGGAAGCCCGGGGTGGGGACACGGGCTGGGCTCGGGGTGCCAGCCTGCCCAAAGCTGCCAAGAGCCAGCCCTGCGGCCGGGGCTGCGGGAACACCCCAGCCCAGAGCCCTGGAGTCGGGAGCGGGGCGCAAATGAAGTAAAGAGCACTAATTCCTCCTCAGAGACCCCGAGAGAAGAAGCGGCAGCCTCCCTCCCCTCCCCCAGGGCTTGTGGAAATGTGTTTTGTGTGCCGTGAATGGTGGATGTCGTCTTGTCATTGTTAATAACGTGTATGTGAACGCGATTATTTTGTACAGTCAAATTAATTTATTTTCTGACATCACCCTTTTTCCCCCCCCTTTTTTTTTTGACTCCCCTGTAACAGTACAGAGCACACCAAAGAATTATCTTATTAATTTTGGTGATAGATTGTTGTTTATGCTGATGTGGTTTGTACAAAAAAGAAATCATTATATTTTTCAGCTTACTTGAATGAACGATGTAATGTGAAACAGACTCTTCCTGCATGTCCTCCGTGCGGTGTGTTGGTGCTGATAATATATAAATTTATGTATAGTTCATAGAGATATTATATTATTAGTACAGTGCATGGTGCTGTCACTCTGGAAGCCTTTAAACGTTGTCTTCATATTGTTGTGTTGGATCTAAAGAAGCAGGCGTTACTTTGAAAACAAGACGAAAACTTGAATAGAAAATAATTTTTTAAAGCTCATTCAATTTGCTTTTTATTCGTTTTTCAAAGCCCATTTGAATAAATAGAAAATAATAAACTGAGGTATGAACTTTTTAAAAAATAATTTATGTAATGTAATCTTATTAGAGATATATTGGTGCTGATTTATAAACGAACTTTTTAATTTATGCATTTTTTCAATAACAGATTGCACTATACATTACGACATGGCAGGGTTTATAAACTATGGCTTGGGGGGATATATCACTATTTTTATGTATTTGCTACACGTAAGGTCACACACTTTCCCAACAGTTTTATGACACATGATACCTCCTAAATAATAATAAAAAAATTGCTAATTTAAAACTTTTCATCTCTGTAAACCCCATAAAAATCAACAAAAAAAAATCATGCAAATGAATAAAAATATTATTCCTACGTATTGCATGTGCCTTACTAAGAGACAAGGGGCAGAGACAGACCAGAACACCCCCTTTCCCCCCGGGGGTCAGCAGGTGGATCCAGACCCAGCCACAGCCTCCCAGGTGTTGGGGGGCCTGAGATGCTCCGGCTTTGCCCAGAGAAACCTGCGAGTAAATAGGGCTCTCCTGCGAGTAAATAGGGCTCTCCTGCGGGTTGGCCTCTCTCTGCAGCCGGGCAGAGCAGGGATGCTCGGGCAGAGCCAGCCCCGCTCCCCGGGGCTGCGGGCCTCGCTCCCGGGGCTGTGTGCCCCGATCCGGGCTGAGGGGTTTGGGGTGCCCGGTGCCGATGGAGCAGCTGGGTGCCTGCTGCTGCCATCCGGGACACAGGGGGAGGAGAGGGAGGGACAGACAGACAGAGGCACGACACAGGCACAGGCCAGACGTTCACACACATGACGTTCTTCATCTCTGTCAAGGACAGAGAGAATATAAAATCGGAATATAAAATCTAATCAATTAACATGTTTATTTCTGTTGGGGAGAAAAGCCAAAACAGCAACACCAAAACAACAACAAAAAAGGGAGATTTTCCTGGCAGCGTTCTCTTGAGGAAACTCATGAGTTAAATAGCACTGCTCTTCGGTAGTAGCCATATAAGCGAAACCGTATGCCAGAAGATGATTCTGAAACTCAGAGTGAGGTCAGACAAGAAATAACGCCGGGAAATCACCAGAATGAAGGAGAAGAAAAACCCCGAAGTTTTCAGAAGCTGAGTGAGGACAGGTTTCTCGTTTCGAGAGAGGAAAACTGAGTAAAACCCGTGAAAAAAAATCCGGACAGAATCGTGTGTCGGCATCCTCCAGGATTATTTCCTCTTTTAAAATTTCTTTTTAAATAAAATAAATTAAATAAAACTGGCCCAGAGCGATTGCGCCCCCGCCCCGTAATTTACCAGTGCTTGAAAATGACTGGTCAAAATGTCAAGAACAGTTTCACCAAAAGGTTAGAGTGTTTTTTAAGTCAGTTTTGTTAAATGTGGTAAAGGTGAAACAGGTTGCAAAGAGTTGTTTCAAGCAGAATGACAATAACCAACATACGAAGCAGAAAAACACTCATAAATGAGGGCTCCAATCAATGGGAAAACTTATAGCTCCCTAATGAAGTTTCTTGTGAAAAGGAGGGCGACACAAAGCCACCGAGACATGAATCATTCATGGGAAATATAAAAGATAAAAGATATCTGACAATGAGCAGAACCTTGTATAGAGTGTCTAAAACAAGTTTCCCCTTCTTATTTTCTGCTTCCCCCCCCTCCAACCTCCCTCTCCTAGTGTTCCCTGCCCGCCCTATAGAGTTAACATTGACCAGTGCACGTCCTGCCCCACTTCAAAGTAATTTAGCCCAGAACGGAAGGCTTGGCGCTTGGACAATCTTCATGGTGTGTTAGGATTTCTATGGCAATTGGCAAGCAAGACGTTCCCATCTGAATATGGCTCAAAGAAAGCCACTTATTGACACCGAGTTGGCCATCATCAAAGACTTCATCTTTTCCTAGGCGAAACGTGGTCCTAGCAAACACTGTTTAAATCATCTACCTTTGTAGTCGCGGCTGGGAGACATCTCGCCACACACTATTGCTGGCGCTCGGCCCTTTAAAGGCGACAGCGGCGGTAGCGAAGTTTGAAGGGACTAAGAAATTTCGGGAGTGTGGGAAATGGCATTGCGGGGAGGGGGGCTGTGGATAGGGATAAGCGGGGAGCTCTCGGGGCTGCGCCCCCCGCCGCCCCCGCCACGGGCAGGGTGTGGGACGCGGCGCAGCCGGGATAGGCTGCCGCTTTGTTTTTCAAAGCACGGGTGGCGGGGAGAACCGAGGATTTTCAGGGGTTTTCTCCGCGCGTTTCGTGCTTCTGGAGATGTCGCCAGGGAGTTGTGGAGCGCTGGCGAGGCTGGACCGTCACACACTTCCCCCCCTCCCCCCGCCCCTTCCCCCGCCGTCACCCCGGAAAAATATTCCCAGGTGGAGCGGGGCAGGACGGGGCGGGAGCGTGCGGGAGCCGCACTCCCATCGCACGCCGGCACACACGCTCCCCCCGGCCGGACACACCGAACCCGGCTGCCGCCGCTCCCCCCGCATCCCGCGCAGCCCCGGCACACACAACCACGCTCCCGCATTCACACACACACCACGCAAGTGCCTAATCAGGCAGGGAGAAGTTCAAAGGCAGGTTCTTTGAAATTCAAACTACTGCTTTTATGGTACATCAACATGGAGCGTTAGGATTGCTATGGCAATGAGCGCAGCAAAAGCAAGCTGCATTTAAAATAGTCCACCTCGATTCGAGACACTCTATTAAGATACAGTTGCATTGACCTTTAGTTTCATGCCGTGTTAGCGCAGTCAATTTTCACTTCATCAGAAAGTCTCATATTTTTTGGCCTCTCTCCCAACGACCCTCCCCCTCCCTCTTTTATTTTTTAGGACCCCCCCTCTCCTCAACTTCAGCAGATAAACAAATAAGTGAGGAAGAAGCTCCATCTCCAGCTCTCCTCGTCTTCTGCCTCCCTCTTTTTTTTCCCCCACCTAAGTACTTTTATTTGCAGAGCGATTGTTCTTTGTTTATTTAATACAAGTACTGTGTGAATGGTGAAAAATAAACACGATGAAAAATAACCAAACAGATGATTCCGCCAAGTGAAAAAGCCCGGACTTAATAAAAGTGCGAAGCAGTCACCGTTGAATGAGAAATCCTTTGAAGTGGAACTTATTATAGGAAGAATACTTTTTGGTTTCCCTAACGACGCTGCTGAATTGAAAGGGCTCGCCTTTGTCAACGATTTGTTCTCCTTTGCCGGGATGCCCGCAGAAATTACTTACATGGGCTGCCTTAACATGCAGCCTGCAAATCAGTAACTTCGCAGCTCAGACTCGCAGACGCCGCTCTTCTAAGGACAAAAAGAAGTCAGGAGGAAAACACCCCAACCTTTCATTCAGCCTCTTATTTTGGGGGGTGAGGGGGGGGCGGAGGGCGAAGAGGGGGTTTGGGGCGGGGGCAGGCGAGCGGATCCTGCGGCCGCACCCCCGGCCCCCCCGGTGCCCGCCCGGCCGCAGGGACCCCGAGCGGGCCCGTCCCTCCGCTCCGGCCGGCCCCGGAGCGAGCAGGGGGGCGGCGGAGCTCCTGCGGCAGCGCCGTGTCCCTCCTTCCCCCACCCCCGCTCCCCCTTTTCTCTCTTCTGCCAAGTGATTTTCCCAGGCAGAGACATATTTAATAAGGGTCGTTTATTACGAAGGCGCTTTGAAGGGTCGCCCCTGAAGCCCTGTGTCCATTAAAAACATGGAGGTGACATTTAAACCTCGTTTTAAAGGAGCTCTGGGGTAGTTCAATGAAAGGCAACTCGTTTGTCTTATGAGCTTGGAAACAACCTCCCTTCTTCTCCTTTTGACCACATGGCATAACTCAAAAACAATAGTTCAAAAGTAAAATGGCATCGTGGTGTTCAGCCTCAGACAGGCACCCATCTAGCAGGAGAGAAAAGGGATAGTCCATAACACAATGTGCTTTTTGTGTCCGACTCTGTCACAAGGATTTCGTTGTTTGCTTTAGAGGCTGCGCCTGTTATACTTTCTTGAAAGTGCTTGTGTTAAACAAGAGTTATAAGTCATCCAAAACAACAAACATTTTGATTTTCTTTGCCTAAAGGGTTTTCCCTGGCCATGGGCACCGTGAAAAAATAATGTACTTGCTGAGAAAGGAGCACCAGTAGTAGCATTACAAGCACAGTGCATTAAATATTGAATGACACGAGGAAAAAAAAAGAACTTGTCGAGGGGCACTCAGCCTTAAAGTCTTTCTTCAACTTTGTCTTCAGTGCCTGTTGGACTATTTAAGATGGTGTTAATTAAGGGCTGCATCTGATTCCACTAGCCCCCAGCTTTGTCTCTTTGCAGCGCTCCCATCAATAGCCCCTCTCAACCGCGGGCTTTCCCCACAAGTTGGTTTAGTGGTGCATGTGTCACTTCTTATTTTGAGGCTGAAGAGAAACCCGGATCGTGCATTAAGGGCTACAGGGAGATAGTAATCAAGCGGTGTTGTGGGGCTGGGGGGGTGTGGGGGTGGAGCGGTGGGGCAGCGACAGGAGGAGGAGGAGGAGGAGGAGGAGGGTGCGCGGCCAAGGCTGGAGCAGGGCAGCAGGGAGCGGAGCGGGGGCACGGCGCCGGGGTGAAAGCCTGTTTGCACATTGCCAACAGCCTGTTTGGCAAACAAGAGGCTGGCGAGCTTAATTTGTTTCAAATTAATCGTTTTCCACGAGAAAAAGAAAGAAAGGGGAAAAAAAAAAAAAACAACTCCACGCGTCAAACAGCCCTCCCCAAAATCCCTCAAGGGAGCAGGAGGAGCAGCCTCGGGTCCCGCGGCAGCCCCGTGCGGGGCCCACGCGTGGCTGCGTGGGGAGCGTGGCGTGCGCTGTGCCCCTCTCCGGCCGTGTCCCGGCCGGTGCTGCAGCCGCTGGCGCTGCCCTTGCCCGGCCCCGCCGGTGGGGCCGACCCTCGGTGCGGGGCAGCCCCCGAGCAGGGGGCACTCACAGCGCTGGGACACCCGGCCGGGGACACCCGCCTCGCCCTGCATTTTCCCTCTCGTATTGAGGGACTCGCCGCTCTCCCCTCCGCGGGGAGCACCGAGGCACCCCGCATTTCGGGGAGAAGCCTTTCCCGGGCCCCATCCCGCCCTGCTCGGGGGGGCTCCTCGAACCCCGATGGGGCACCTCGTCCCTCCCTCTCTCCCTGAAGGCGCAGGAGGCCGAGAGGGCTTTGCCCGTGGGGGGCATCGTCTCCGAGCTCAGCAAATGCCAACAGCGGGGGTGCAAATTGGGGGGCGGCTCCTCTTTTCGGTACGGCTCCTTTTCAAACTGCCGAGGGCACCGGGTGTTGAAAGCAAGGGGGCGCAGAGGGATCCTCTGCAGGTGTGGGGGGTGTGTGCCCCCGTTCCCCCCGGGGTCAGCGGGGACCCCCTGCCCAAAGTGCGCTCAGAGCTGAGGTCGGGTTCGGGGACCCCTTAATTGGATGGGGCGGGGGGGAGGAATGGTTCGCTTCAGTTCTGTCCTGCCAGAGCGGTGAGGAGGGGAAAGCCAAGCGTGAGGCCAGGAAACCCAATAGCCAGATTCTGTTCGTCTTCTTCTACTTTTTTTTTTTTTTTTTTTTTTTTTTTTCAATCTCTATGTTCCCCCTCTCCTCCTCCTCTTCCTTTCACTCGGCAAGCCCGTCTAAAGGGCTCCAAATGGCCTTTCAAACAAGAAAACCCTTCAAGGAAAAATGGGCACACATCCCCTTCCAGGCACCTTGCCAAAATCTCCCAAGCACCCTACCTGGCATCCTAGCTTAAGTTTCTTCAAGAAGTATGTGTGTGTCTGAGTATGCGAGGCGGGTGGGGGGGTTCGGGGCCGAGGGGGGGTGGAATTACAGCCGTCCTGTAGTGGTAGACACAAGTTCGGAGCTCCACTTCTCCCCTCTCTAATTAGGCTGGGGAGAGCCGCGGAGGCGCCGGGCTGAGGTGCGAGCGAGGCGGCCGGGCCGAGCCAGTGAGTACCGAACGCAGCCCCGCGGGACCGGGACGGGCGCCCGGGGAGCCGCGCCGGGGGCGCCGCGCTCGGGGGGAGCAGCGAGCAGCGCCTCCCGGAGAGACGTGTGGGAGGGGAGGGGAGGATGAGGATGAGGGTGGGAATAGCGGGCCGGGGGTGTGCCGGTGGGACTCGCTTCCCCGAACTTGCGGTGCGGGCCGCTAGGCGAAATTGGGGAGGCCAGTGCCGGTGCTGCAAAAGTCAGCCCGACCCAGCTGTGACTTCACCTATTAGCCCCGATGTCTTTCCGAGGAGATTGGCGGAGTTAAACATCCCACAATGGGCGCTCTGGGGCGTCTCCAGCCTGACCTCTACCCGGTTTTAATAGTTTCATAGGAACTTCATTAAATCAATTACTTAGTGAACACATCATCATTTATTTGTAATTAGCACTGAAGAGCTTGATTTTTGCAGCAGCCCGCAGCCCGGTTCCCAGCGGGGTTGGCCATGTACTACAAGCACTTTTGTTTGCTGTGTGTGTTGACTCGTGGTATTATTCGGCCGTCACAATAAAAGTGTAATCTTCACGTCTTAATCTAGCGTTCAGGGAGGAAAGGAAAACAAACACGGCCCGGACGAGGCACCGGTTCCCGTGTCCGTGTGCCTCCTGCCCGGCCGGGCGCGGTGCGGCTCCCGGGCCGGGCGGCGGGAGGAGGGCGGAGGGACCGGAGGGTGGGACGGACGCCGGGGCCGAAGGGGGGAAAGGGAGGAAATGGGTCATCCGCAGCCAGGACAAAAGACAGCGGCTCGGTGCCTTGAAAGGCACGGAAAAGGGGTGCGAACCGGCTGCCCGCGGCCCTGGGTGTGCGTGCGGGGGGGAAACCAGCGGGGCTCAGAGCTGGGGGCACAGCAAGAAGGCTTTCGTCTGGGGGGCTTCGGGGCAGGAAAGGGAGCGGGTAGGGGCAGGGAAAGCCGCATCGGACGTGGGGTGGAGGTGACTGTGTTAGGGGCGGGAGGAGAAGAGCAAAAAGTCCCCGACGTAACCATCCAGGCCTCCTCCGCTTCTCCCCGCAGCCAGCGCCTTGCCATCGCGGCTCCCCACGGGGAGGCGGCTCCACGCGTGGGCCGCGCCACGGCTGCCCCCAGGCGACAGCCCCAGCCCCTCTCTCCCGCCGCAGGAGCTGCCGCGGCCGCGTCTCTGAGCATCCCGGCTCGGGCCCTGTGCGGGGCCGGGATCCCGGGCCGGCCCGGGGGGAGGAAGCCTTTGCATCCCCCTCCCTCGTCGGGCTGTGCTGGCTCCCAGACAGAAGCTCTCCAGCAGGCAGGCAGAGGTTTGGGCAGTGGGGGCTGTTTTGGGGTGTCTGCCTGCCGCCCCTTCACTTCCCTACTCCCTGTCAGCCCGAGGGAGGGAGGGGAGCTGATGTCCCGTTGGAGGCTGCAGCACACCCGCAAGCCCAGGGGCTTCTGCACCCCACGCGTGCCAGTCGCGGGTCGGCACCGAGGCAGAGACCCGAGGGAAAAGAACAAGGGGTGGGTCGGGCTGAGTGTGCCCTGTACGGGAGCAGTACCGCGCTCGGCTCTGACGACAGCCCCACTCGGGCGCTGCCCACGTTTCGGCAGATCACCTGCGCAGGGGCTCTCTCGCCCTGCTGCCTGCTCCTTCCCCACGGAAACCGTCGAGGTGAACGGGACGAGCGGCCCCGCCGGTACTTGCCTGGGCGGCTCCTACCGGCTTGTGAGGGGATGGATAGTGATTTCCATCTCGTCTTAATTTCCATCCTCGACGCGGCGAGAGCACGGGTCGGGGGCAAGACAAGTGCAGGGGAGGGTGCAGATGTCACCCCCGATGGAGCCGCCCCTCGCCGTGCCGTCGGTCACCTCGTCTATCGTGGTGGGTCTCCATGGCCCCGGGCCGGGACGAGGGGAGCGAGCCCCGAAGCCCCCCAGCCCCGGAGCCCCCCAGCTGCAGGGCCCAGGTGGGGCTGGCGGTGCTGGCAGGGCACAGGTCCCCGCACGGGCAGGGCTGCCGTGGCGGCACACGGGTGATAAAACACGCCGTGGGGAGGGGGGGGCGAGCCCTCTCTCCCCTCCGCCCCGAAAACACCGCTCGTCATTAGTGCAAGGGCCAACTTCCCAAATTCAAGCAAACAGCAGGGGAAAAAACTCTGAATATCATCTGGGAGACAGAGAGGCGCTTTATTTGCGCGGAGAAGCCGGGACGCGACGTGATTTTAATTGCTACATATTTTTAATATTAAATCGTTTTAACATGTAACATAACCAATCTCTTCTGTCCGAAAACGACCGTCCTAGAAGCCGAGCGGGGCACGTTTGTGGCCGGGGTTGGGATAAAGGCGAGATCCCCGCGATGGCAGCGAGGGAGGCTGCGCGGCGGCCGAGAGCGGTCCCAGCGCGGCGAGCTCTCTTCTTGCCGGGCAGAGACCGAGCCCGGGACAGAGCCGAATCCATAAACGTTGAAAAGAAAAAAAGTTTCTCCTGTGGGGGGAAAACCAGTACCATCCTCTCTCCTTCCTCCCCCCGTATCTACAAATGCCGCAATTTACTCCACGGGGGGTGCTCACGCGGATTCGCGGGAACCGGCCCGTGTTGGAGGGTGCCATTTTTAGGGCATGGGCCTGGAAATGGAGGGATAACCCCAGGCTTTGCCGAGCAAGAGAGCTGCAGGTGGGGAAGGTAGCGCTGGCTGCAGCCGGACGAGTCAGGGCGTCAGCCGTGGGTGAGGAGAGTTGCTGGTGGGAGGAGGGCGGAGGAAGGCAGGACCGCAGGCCATCCCCGCTCCCCGTCCAGCCCCTCAGTGTGCCGGGCAGCCGCCGCGGGGCTGCTCCCGCCGTGCGCGGCTCCAAGGAGCGGGGGCGGCCTGCGGCAGAGACACCTGCCCTGACCAGGAGCGGGTCCTGCCCTTGCCCCTGAGTTTTATGGAGGTGGGAGCACGTTCCCAGCCCGGACGTGTTCCATAGGCTAAAGCCCGTTCGGGTGCGCGGCGGTGCTGCCGCTGTGCCGTCCCGAGGCCTCACGGCGGGGCATGTCCCGGGTGGAGCCTCGGGAGTCACGGGCAGTGTCCGTGTGGGGCAGCTCAGCCCTCCCCGGCCTCTGGCTCTGGTCCCTTCTGCCCCACGACCTCTCCTGCCTGGCCACGAGTGTTCCTGCTCGTGCCTGCCCATCCCGCTTGTGTCCTGCCCGTG
The DNA here is from genome assembly GCF_035770615.1 of Melospiza melodia melodia. Lineage (NCBI taxonomy): Eukaryota > Metazoa > Chordata > Aves > Passeriformes > Passerellidae > Melospiza > Melospiza melodia. The sequence continues at coordinate 112,918,579 of NC_086195.1, read as the reverse complement.
CCACCCTCCCTGCCAGAATGCTTGGCCTGTGCCTGCCTGCCCAACCCGCATTCCCTGCACCAGCAACCCTCAGCCTCTGCCCCTGGTGCTGCTCATCACTGGCAGGAGCTCATGGACATTTGTTGGGGCTGTACCCTCTCGCAGGGTACATCCCTTTCATCTGCACTAAGAGGGAGGGAAGCCGTGTCCTGTGGGAAATGGGTGAGGAGAGAAGGGTCAACAGGGCAAATCCAGTCGGCTCTGCCTTGTCCCAAACCTGGAAGCAGCTTCCCAAACATCTGCCATCACCAACCTGGATGGCAGATTGTATTTGGAAGTTGGGGCCATGCTACCAAATATTTTACAGCAGCTGTTTAATGTTGTCCTACCCAGTTATTAAAGACAAATAGGAGTAAATTAAAATGGCAAAGTAAAGTGAAGTAAAAACCCTTCTTTCATTCTACTAAAAGACAACATCTAATTAAGGAATATTTGAATTCCACAAAAACGCAGACTCTCCACAGTGACATAAGACTTTGCTTTTCAAACTGTAGCCTAATACAAACCAGCCCAGCTCATACCAAGCTGAGGCATAGAGGCCGTGATCCCACGGGCCAAGGGCCAGGGCAGGCCAAAGACAGGGGCCTGCTGCTTTGATTCTACCCCAGAATACTTTGATTCTACCTCAGATACCCTCATTGTGGGAGGCCTCCTTTGACTTTTGTTCTCATTTCTCACAGGACAGGGAAGCAAGCTTGGCCCAGAGCAGAATTTTAGGTTCCAAGGTTGCTGGTGGTGAGCCAGGGCAGCACCAGGCGCTGGCTTCGGCAGCTGTGCCCCAGTGCCCAAGTGTGCCTAACTGCTGGGGACAGCCCTTGGATTCTTTCCCCCCTTTTTTCTGTGTTCTCTAGCACAGAAAAAAACCCCCAAAACCCTCCCTTGAAACTGTTCATCATGCAATGCCTGGAAACCTTGAATTACCTTATGCCATCACCTAACCCAGGGCAGTCTGCCCAGGATTTTATCAACATTTACTTCATCAGTACTTAGATTTCTGTTCTCTAGTTGGCATTGTTCATATGCCAGATGCACTTGCCATTTAGTGCATCCTGCCAGGGCTAGAGAAATGTAACCCAAGAATGAGATTAACCTGGGAGCATACCTGTGGGGTTTGATGCTTGCTGCTGGCACCTGGGATCTTTTCAGGGGTGTGAACCTGCCAGGCAGTCCTTGGAGAGGGAACTTTGAGCTGGGTGCATGCAATTCTGCACCAGGTGGCTCTTAAATAAAAAGTAGAGAAAATGGGAAGAACTTAAGCCCAAATACAAAAATGAACTGTGGGCATTGAGCTCTTCCAGTGGAGTAGAGAAGAAGGGAGGTCAATAGTCCTGGTTGTCCGAGATGACAATGAGCTGGCAAGATAAGGATTTAGCAACATTTTTTAGCCATGTAAATGGAACTACATTCAGTGTTTTGTAAGGTACCATAAAGCATAAGTCCTTCTGTCTCTTGGCTGCTCCAGTTCTGCTTTGTGTTTTACCCAAAAAGAGACAATGTCTGCAATTGCAGCTAAAACCCCTCTAGACACACATAACACGTGCATGTACCTGCACCTGCCCCTTCACACAGGCACCAGTCTCACCCAAATACCCTCACATCATGTTTATTAGAAGAATAAATTCCACAGGGATTTTCCCAGAATATAAGGGAAACAAAAACAACCTTGAAAGGAAGATGATGCTGCTGGCATCCACTTGCCTTCTCCCCTGAATTCTCCAAGAACACTACCAACACTTTGCCACTGCACAGAGCAAGGGGCACAGAGTGACAGCAAGGTCCCCTTTAATGGCAGATGTGGCCTTATTTAATGTTTTGTAGTGTTTTCTTTATTTTTATTACTTTGCCACTTACAAAGCAGTCCCATCTTTACTAGGGATTATGGCATTGCTCCCTCCCTTTCTCAGCTGCCTATTTGTTGAAGATCTAAGAATTTTACAAAACCCATTTATTGTATCTAAAGCAAATTAAAAATGTCAAGGTGGAGGATTTTATTTAAAAAAATTTATTTTGACTGCCAGAAAACATGAGGCCAAGTTGTCATCAAGTCCATCTTACCTGCTCCCCTACCAGAAGCATCACTTGCAGCTTCCCCTCTCCCCAGAGAACCTGGGGGTCTGGTGAGCCAGCAGGGACAGGGATGGGGAGGAACACGTATCCCATCCTCTGGCTGGGCAGCTGGGCAGCCCAGATATGGGACTGGGAAGGGCAATGCTGAAATGAGTGTGCAGACAGCCCAGGTTGGTCCCCAGGAGAGAGAGCCCTGCACATCTGTCTGCTGCCTCTGCCTGCTGCTTTGAGGAGGGCATCCTTCAGCTCCTGGGGGAAGGACCCCACCTCTACCCTTGCTGGGGCAGTGCCCATGCTCTGACACGGCAGGACACCTTCCAGCTCAGGATTCCCCATGGCAACACTGGGCTTGTGACTCACAGAGGGCAGCAGCACCATTTGCTGTGCTAGCACAGGCCCTGGAGCTCCCCAGTGACAATAGGGAGCAGTGTGACAATACAAGAGCTGCTGGTGACATGGGTGTGCGGGCTTGTCTGTGGCTGCCAGCTCTGGGAAGGAGTGTGGCTCAGTGCTGGCAGAAGGTGCTTGATTGATGCCTGGGTATTGTGGGGCTACAGTGGATGTGTCGTGCCAGCTTCTGTGTACCCAGTCCAGAAACCCAGGGATTATATCAAAATGGCAGCTTACAACCATGCCTAAATAATAAAGGTGCTTTCTTACAAGTGCAGTGAACCCAGCCATTTCCTAATGCCAGCACTACATTTGCTTTCCACATTTGCATCTGTGGCTTGTCTGAGCTCCGCATGTTGGGGAATTTAAAAACAATCATTCGTATTTTTATCCTTGTTTCTGAATGAACTAGGCTCCTGCAGAAAAATAGCAGGGGTGAATATATTTCTGTTCAGGGATATAGCATTCTAGTCAAGGAATTTGGAGAGTAAAAGCATAAATGTGCAGAACCGTGAAGAGATAATACGTGGGGAAATGATTTTTAAAATGTAGAGGTAAAACAAGGTTTACACTTTTCCAGAAGAAATTTGGAGGCTGTGTGGCAATAAGAATTGGCACGGCAAGTGTGAATCTTGGCTGTGCACCTATAGATGCTATAGAGATCCCTCACCAGCCATTTAGACAAATGATTAAGGCTGCAAGATGTTGGTGTGCACACATTAAGGTGTGACACATGCTCACACACAAACACAGACATACACGTATGGGCACACACATATCTTTACAATCAGCTCTGCCTGATTATTTTTTCATTTTCAGAAGGTTCAGAGAGATATTTCTGATTTTCAGAAATGCTGAAGCACTCTGATAATTTATGCTTACCTATGGGGTCAAAACCATTGGGGTGGTACCTGGTTTGTTTCTTGTTGATGTTGATGTCAATAATTTATTTCAATGACCAGAGGGGACGTGCTATGCATTAATGATTACTTACTTGCTCTATACATATTCAGATTTTGACTCCTGAGACTGTGCACATTTAGTTTGCCAAGAGATGCTGCTGCCTCTCCAGCAGGTATTATTAACTGAGGCAGCATTAAAGCAGCAAGAGGGGCACTGGGAAAATATCACTGATAGCTGAGAAGGGCCAGGAACAGATCATAAACTAAACTTCACTAAAGCTGAAATACACTCAGAACATTATCTTTCAATGAAAGATTATTTAAAACTCAAGTCATTGAGTGCAGAGATCATAATGGGATCAATTACATTTCAGAGCCAAAATTATGTTGCCAGGTTATAAACTCACATTTCTGTCATGGTCCAGTTGCTGCTAGCTAAGCATCTCCTCAGCCACCAGCACTGCATTTTTAAAGGACAGTTTGGGAGATACATGGCTTGGGAGGAGCCAGGGGTGCCAGGGAATCAGTGTAGCTCAAGACTGACTCTTTCCTTCTGTAGCACGGGAGGGAGCGCTGGGCCCAGGGCGCCATCAGCTCCGGGGAGGGGAGGGAAGCACAGACAGAATTGCTAACTACATCTCCCTCCACGACAAACTTGTTTCCCTTGTAAGAGGTGAGATACTTCTTCAAAGCACAAAGGAGAGGGGATAACTGGCAGGTGGGGCTCTGTTTGAGCATGCACAGATTTTCTCCCCCTTCCCTGAGGTCTATTTTTTGTGGTTGTGGCTGCCTTTGAAAGGCAGTAATGAGGTAGGAAATCTTCACATTCTTTTTGGCATTGAAGGGTTTCAGACAGGATTGATGCTGGATGGCTGGGAAGAGGAAGTCCAAAGCAGGAGAAGTATTTTGGAGTAGTGTAGTTTTTTTTAGTGGCATACATGCAAATAATTTGATATTTGTGACTACATGGACAGCCAGCATAGCAGGATCATTTACAAGTTTTCCTAAATGGTGGTTCTTGTTGCTGATTATCATTATGCAGACTTGGTTATTCTTGCTTCTGAAAGCCTATCTTCTTTAGGATCTCTCTGGGATGATGTAAAGTTTTAATTGACAATATGGATTTCTAACTCAGCTAATACTAACATTGCCCTTAAGACAAATCAACACAGCACTGGCACGAAGAAAGAATTCCCTCAGTGGAAGCTGGAAGGTGTTTCTTTTCTCTCTTGTGTGCGAGAAATAAAAATCTTCCCCCAGATCTGCTCCAGGAGATGTGGTCTGTGCACAGGGCTGGGAGCTGGGACACACAGCCACTAATCCCAGCTCTGAGAGACCTCCTTGGTGGCAAATCTCCCCAGCCTCCCTTTCAACACCTGTAAAAGGGAAATAATGAGCAGGACACCCTCTCTTCCATGGGGCTGGGTGCCGTGTGCGTGCCTGTGTGCAGCCCCGCTCCACACACTGGCATTTTGCTGCCATTTGGTTGGCAGAAATACCCCAAAACAGCACAGTGCTCCAGACTTCACGGGCAGCCATGTAGCAGTCATCCTTTGTTTTCTTTAAATGATTTCAACAAAAATAATGTCTCTTTTTTTCTGGAGCTGCAGGCAAACCATTTGGCCTCCTGGCACACAGCTTTCCTGGGCCTCTGAGCCCACTGCCGTTTACTGGAGAGGCTCATGTTGCATTTTCTGCCCCTTTCTTTCAAAATGTTCCTTTTGAGGAGAGGAAGGCATGCTCTTATTCTCTTTTATTTCATTTTTTGAGTCCCAGAGCTGGCAGAAAGAGCTACCTTAGAAAAGTGTGGCTGGTGCAGAGCAATGGCTGGGGTGGGGATGATCCTGGCTGCACGGGCTGTGTGCCTGTGATTAAGATCACTGTCAGAAAAAAAGCAGCACTTTTAGAAGGTTTTTCATAAAGCACCCAGCAGAACCCAGCATGGAGTAGCAAGAGATCTGCTAAATGCCAAAATGGCATTCAGAGCTATTTTTTTTGTCCTTGGAGGGCTTTCTTAAAAACTCTTCTATATTGACAAACTGTCAAGGAGAGATATTTCTGATTTTCAGGCTGAAACAAAACACAATGACTCTCACTATGTCCTTAATAAAGGCAGGCAGGTGAAAAAAGAAAGGAGGAAAGAAATGCTTGCTTGGCGCTTGTCCCCACATATTTGTCAGTGTGCCTGTGACCTGGGCAAGCTGCTGCCTCTGTGGCTCAGCTGCCACCGTGGTGGCCACAGTGCCACAGGGAAACTGGCCAAGGCCACCAGCCACCAGCCCTGGACATGCAGTACAACCCTCACCACTCTAAACTCCATCTCTGCTGCAAAAACCCCAGGAACACACCGAGCAAAGCCTCATCAATTGCAACAAAACCCACTCCCCCCATTGCACCAATAAAGTAATTTCCCCCTCTTTTCTTCCCTGAGAAAGCCGTGTGTGAAGTTGTGGCACAGAGGACCCAAGGCACACCAGGGACTGGAATTTAAGAGAGCTGAATCCTACATCCACCTCCTGCCCTGTTACTCCATCCTGGAGATAATTGTGCTGTGTCCGTCCCTCTTTCAGCTGTCCTGTCTTTTAGGTCAGGCTTGTTCTTGTTATTTGTACCACACGTAGAACCAAGGGGACTCCCAATTCACTGTGGTAGTGGTAGTAGTAGTAAAAATTGTAATTATAATTATATTAAGAGACTGAGCTGTAGCCAAAACAAAATCCCTTTTCACACATTCCTATTGAGATGTGATCCATAAAACTGCATTTTTATGTCAACACATTGGCAATGCTATAACCTGGAGGCTGGAATAGGCAAAGGCATAGCTATATGCATATTTATTTTATATCAGCCCATTTTTATACCAGTGTGTGTGTGATTACATTGCACATAAGAATTTTGTCTCCTGTGTTCACAGAGATATGCATACATAGCAGTGTTCCATTTACACAGGTAATGTTAGATGACTAGTTTGTTATTCTGGGTGGTGCACAGGTGTTCTAACCATTTTTGATCAGATGCAAGCTGGTCTAACTCTTTTAGGGCACCAGAAAGGATCACCAGGCACCAGAAAGGGCACCAGGATCACCAACTTCACAGAGGCAAGGAATTGGCCCTTGACACTTGTAGCTTCAAACAAAACCCAACAACCCAAAACCCAAACTAATTGCAGGAGGTGCCACCACTTCTCTCCTTTGATGTGGCATCTCCCATAGCAGCAGATTGTCTCTCTGGCTCATCCAGCCCTGGAGTCAGGTGGTTGTCTAGAAGTGACTTTTCCCCCTCTGGTATTTTGGCTCTTGGTCTCTAGGTTGGAGGCTGCAATTTTCAGCACCTGCTAATATTTTTTTTAACAGATGATAGAAAGGAAAATTTCCAAATGCAGCAGATACAATCTGCTGTTGCCTGGGTCAAGCATGGACCACAGGGTTCATTTGCCCTGGAGATGGGGGGCTAATGATGTCCATAGTTCTGGCAATTGTGTTGTGTTCCTCTAGGGTGGTGGTTGGCATGGCGTCTTTCTGTGAATTCTGTGAATTCTTTGCTGCAGAGGAGAAGCACACTGTGTTCATGAGCTCTCCTCTTCCTGCTGTAGCACTGACTGGCCCCTCCAGTACCAGGAGAATCCACACTGCCAAAACCTGTAATTTGCATTATTTCAAACACACTTTCATTTAACATCCAAAGGAAACATTGAACTAATTCAATATATGCAGGTTCAAATTGCAGCAGTACCACAGTAAGAATTCAGATGCTCTGTTCCTTGCAGAGATCATGGCTAAAACAAGTCTTGACATAAAACCCTGCTTTAATATTTCTGGCAGCTCTCTGTCCCACGACTTCCAGGACCCTTTGCTAAGCAAGTCCCTTGCCCCCTTCCCTCTGTTTTTCTTGTGACAGTGTGTGCATTTTAATCCAATGTAACTATTTGTTCTCATAGCCTTCCCTGGCCAGCAGGAAGTAATGGGACCTCTGAATGGCTCTTGAGATGCAAGGGAAATAAATAAAAGACAAGGAAATTGAAAGAATAACAAAGAACAGACCATCCAGAGCAGGTTTCCATTAGGCTCAGGAGGCAAATGACAACAGGCATGGGAGGCTGTAGATGAGACAAAATGTCTCAAAAAGTTTTTGCCACTCTCTGATGACACTGACTAGAAATAAATACGCTTTTTGTCTTTCTTCTTAAGTTGATTCAAGGTGTAAATAATGAGAAATGATTCTTGAGTCTTAAGTTGATTCAAGGTGTAAATAATGAGAAATGTAGAAGGTTGTATGCTTGCAGAGTGCATGTTATAGCTGGGACTTCTTCCACTGCCTTTTCCAATATATGTGTATATAACAACATGTACACCTTCATAACGCCAGCAACATCTCTGTGCTGGTAACAGGGATGGGAGAGCTGCATTGCCTTCCTCGAAAAAGTACCTGTTCATCCTTGTCCCAGCCCACAGGTGATGGGAACACATGCTTTTCCCCATCTAACAGAATTTCAGAAGTCACTGTTCAGATCTCTTTCACAAACTCATTTCTTTCAAACATGCCCATCATAGAGTCAGAGTTTGAAGATGAAATCAGAGAGTCCAGGTGAATGTTATTCTCCTCCTTCCCTGCTTTTTTTTTTTTTTTTTTAGTGCTTGCAACACTCTTTTTCAGGTTTGGAAATTAAAGTTATTTTCCTGCCAATGTTTTCTGATTCCATGCGGCAAACATTTTTCTTTACAGTGGACTAGAAGCCAACATGGTTTTGTGTATCCTGTCAACTCTTTCCCAGACAAAGTGAACAGTCCTGGGATCTGTTCTGCCTCCCCCCAGCCCTCTGGTGTGAGAATCCTCAGTTTTAGCACATGCATAAAACTGAGGCAAAGTACTGGCTACTTGTAAATACATTATTTTGTCGGAACTATGAACGCTTTTCCAACTTTCCCCCCTACCTTTTCCAAGCTTGGCTATACCAAAAAATGTGACCTAACACCCAAAGCACAGACTGCCACAGGACTGGGTCTGACTGACTACTCATCTGAGTTGCTCAGGTCCCAGATAAATAGATGGTTTGTCCTAATTGCTGTTTATGTGAACTTTTTGTGAGGGCTCTGGCCCTTACAAAGCACAGATCAGTGTTGGTGCGGGGTCTGAGGCAGTGCAATGAGCTGGGGTATCTCGCTGTCCTTTACAGATGGAGGAGGTGAGTGGGCTGTGGAAGTGCACTGGAAGTGTCTGTGCTTTTCATCCTTTTCATTGGGAGCCCAGGACACACCCTTGGACACAGGATTCCTGGCTTGCTGGCCGTTATTCATCCTGAACTACAGTGGTTGTGCTTAAGTAACAAAAGCATGAAGCATAAGGGAAAACAGCTTCAAGACAAGGCAGGAGTTTTTTGTCAGAGCATCTTAAGTATTTCTGTCCATTGTTCTTGCTGCATTTGTATTCTTTACTGCAAGCACATTTATAAAATCAATCAACAACTATATCAACAACTATAGTAGTTGTATGTGTTTGTTAATAAATAGGGCTATGCACCACTTCTGGATAAAATCCATGGTTGTGCATGAGTATTACCTTGAAACGTGTGTGTTCTTCTGCCATGGAGAGGTCCCAGTCCATGAGAACTTGGGTAATGAACTGAAGATTAATTCATGTTTCCTGTCACATGTCTGGTTGTGTCTATTAATGGGCTTAATTATGGAGTCAGTAGCTCTAGGTCCCAAGGAAGTATGTTAGGCTGGTTCTCTCTCTTTTTAACTTTGTTTTCATATTTTGCATTCTGGACAGCAACAATTACAATATTGTCCATGTACTGATCCTTTTTCACACAGTATGAACATTTCAGCCTCTGCTGAAGGGTTTTAACTGTTTGCTAAGTAAGAGCAGATGTAAAATGAAAAGATTTCAGCTCATACCACAGACTAAGTGCCAGGTTTCAAAACCTGTATTTTGGGGTATGTTTTAAGTTTTGCTTTAGTTTTTATGGTATCATTGTTTACTGTGTTGTCAACAGATTTACTTCTGCTCTCCCTCTGCCCTTATGATACATGTACTGATGAGTGTTTAACTCTTGCCAGAGTGTGCCTCCCATATTGTGAATAAATTGCAGCTTGAAGTTGCCACATTTTGCTCCCATTGAGGAATCACTGTTTTATTCATTATGGTGTTGCTATGGTTCTGCCACGATGGACTTTGAGTGTGATTCTGTTGCTCTCAGCAAGTACATGAAAAAAATATGGTGCCTTGTCCTCTGATCTGCCACCTATAAATCAAAGAAAATGATTTGACATATAACTAGTCAGATAATTGCCAAAGACATACGCCAGTTGGGACAAGCCCAAAATAATTTTGGGAAATAGCTGACAAACCCATGGGCAAGCAGGGCAGAATGTGCCCCTGCAATTCCATTCAAACAAATCCAGAAATGCGTCCAGAATGAGTGTTGCTTCACATCTGCCCTCTTCTTTTGGGGCTACTATTTATTTCTGTCACTGGATTAGACACCATAACAGAGCAGTGGTCCTGAGCATTGCAAAGATTTGTTCCATGGCCAGCTGGAATCTTGGATCTGAGGCACTGAAGGCTTCCATGTTCCAGCAGAGCAGGTACAGAGGGGAGTTTGGAGAGAGCAGCATGAAGACGAATGCTGGTACTGGTGGCGATTATCTGAGGGCTTTTGTTTTCACAACAAATTTCAGGGAAAGGATGAGGCAAAATACGGAGTGAAAGAAAGGGCAAAGGCCAGGCTGCCAGGAGGTCTCTCCTGGATCTCTAGCAAAGAGTGCAGGCCATGCACCTTGGCAGCTAGCTGGAGTCAAGGAGCTCGGACAAGTCCGCCAAGGGGCAAGGCACAGAAATGAATGCAAGCCATCCAACACTGACCTTGAGCTCTGATAGAAGCCAGGTCATTTCTGCAGTCCTTACCCAAACCAGGCTCTCCTTGGACCAGCAAGGCTTTGGTTTCTGTATGGACTGCAGATTCTGGGCTCTGACATACCCTGTGGTGGCAGATTTCTGCAAAAAACTGATGGTGCAAGGCCATTGCTCGGGGCTTCACCAGGAGAGAGTGAGCACAGGGGGAAGGGATGTTTCAAAATGAGAATTTTTTTTTTTAATGAGTGATATGTTGGCTTCAGGCAAATGGCAGAAGGTTTTACTGAAAAGGCTTCTTTATGGGATTGTGGTTTAGCTTGGGGTAGCTTAGAGAAGTCTGTAAACCCCAGGAGCTCAAGGAGTTTGACAGGTTTGACAGGCCTTCCTGCTACTTATGAACAGGAGGCTGGGGCAAGTGTTCTTGAAATCACCTCCCTGTTTTTCATCAAAGCATGCTGGCAAGCCAGAGGAAGAGAAAAACTGTTTTCCTCACCCATTTTATTTTCTTGTATAAAGACAATCTTAGAAATATTTTTTTCCACATCTTTAACACTTTGCTTTTTTTGGCTCCTCTCAATACAAAATTCCTGTCCACATTTCTAGGCTTTGGATTAGACCCTTCAACGGAGCCTTAAGTGCCTTAAAATCATTACAGCAAGAATCATTAGTGACGCACCAGAAACTGGTATACATCACCTCTAAAGAACGTGCCAGCTCTAAAGAGCCACTCTGTCACTTGGACCCCATTACCACTGTTCAGCCTTCTTGTGTTCATCTAACTCTACCACACTCCACACTCTGCCTTGTCCCAAAGTGAGAAAATAATGGAAATTATGAAAATTATAAAAAATTATGAATGAAAGCCATTGAAATAATGAAAATGAAAATTACCGTAGAGCTGTATGTGTGTCATGTGCAATGATAGTGAGGGCTGCAGGTCCTGGTGATGACAGGGAGAAGAGCCCTCTTTACCCTCCCTGGGTCAGCCTAGGCCTTCACACCACCCCTGATCTCAGTAAAGGGAGTGAGTGCTTCCAATTAACATCACATATTTGCCAAGTTTGCAAAGCAAAGGGCTTGGGTTTCTGCTGTAACAGCAGCGGCTGCTGCTGCAATAGTTAAGCCGTCGCTGGTCAGAGAGCTGTTGCAGTGTTTGAGCTGGGGGTCACTGCCCTGGAAAGGGGAAGCCTGGAAAGAATCAGTAATTCATGAAAAATGTACACATAAGAAGGAATTTCCTATTTCTTTGAATGATAGTAATTTAATTTAAGAAGAAATCCAGTGACAACTTCCTAGGAAATAAATGCTTTTTTGTAAATCTCTGTGGTGAAAATGTACTTAGCTGAAAATCAAGAGAATTCTTCTTACTCTAGTTTCTAAACATGCCACAGTTCCTAACCCAGCCCTAAGCTTGGGAAAATGAAATGAGCTCTGATAACATGAACAGAATGCTTAGGGCAGAACAAACCCAAGAGATTAAGTTAAATTTGCCAGCTGAAGAAAGCTTCTAAGCTTTATCAAATATACAAGCTGGAGAAAACTCTGAAGGTGGCATGTGAGCCTGCTAATATCTTCCACGAAATCTTCCAGCCACAAGGAGCTCCTCAGACCTGGAAAGTTTCCTACCTCCTGAGGAGAAGGAGCAGCTTAGCTCCAGAGGCCAGTCTGTAATTCCATAGCCTTATCCCTGGCAGCACCTGACCAGCCCACCTTATCCAGCTGGCCCAGCTGGGAGGCTCATGGGCCAGCCACTTTATCCAGCACCAGCTCAAAAAGCAGAAATTATAATCCCATAGGCAAAGCTCCAGACAAGCCTAGCTGGACTGAAAAAAGAAAAGCAGGCCCTTCAGTGTAAACCCTCTATCTCTATTCTACTCTCCTCTTTTTCTTTATTTTTTAAAAATATTTTTAAAAAATATTCTTATTGAGGTCTTTTAATACACATTGTGTATTTCACCTCTTAATTCTTGTACAAAGCCAGTTCCTGCTTTTCTGTGCTCACTGTGGTGGACTGTGTCCTATCATTCTCAAATATTTCATGGAACAAATATCTCATCCCCCTTCTGGATGGAGTCATGAAACCTTGGGGTTTCTTTCACATCACCCAGACATTTACCTGGTTTCTTCAATTATGGTAAAGATGACTGCAAGCCGTGAACTGCTTTGCTAGAGCTGTGCAAACACAGTAAGAGGTGACCTGTATGCCAGAATGCATCATTTAAATAGACAAGACAAAGGAAACACAAATGTTCCAGCTGTGCAAAAGGAACTGATGTATACTGAAATTTCAGAGAAATTTCCACATAGGGAATGTATGCTAGAAGAAAAAATTCTGTTAGGTCCAACTTAGTGCTTTATGACCTTGTGGTTCTCTCTCTGAGCAGCTTTTCCCTCTGGGATTAAATGTTACCTCCCAGGTTTGCTCTTCACAGGTTGAGATCCACCTGGGGGGCTGGAGGAGTTATCACCACAGATCACAGATTTCTCCTGGTGGATATGGACCTGAAGATGCTCTGAGCTGCAGCTAGCTGCATTATCACCCTCATCACATCCTACAAATGAAAACCAGAGCATCCTTCACATATTTCCATCATTAAACAGTTGGTTACAACCACATGAAACCCTTCAGGAGCTGGGGGAATTTCCCTATGGCTCCCAGTCTAGGATTTGGGGTGCACCTCCCCCTGTAGTCCCTCACGAAGCATCCCTGCACTGGTGACTGCCCTTTCCTTGAGCAAGGGATGTCCAACATAGCTTTTCAATTTGAGCTCAGCTCCCACTCCACAACTCATTTTTATTTTACTGGGATACCGGTGAAGCTGTAGCTCAGTAACTGATGTTAAGAGAAACTTTTAACACCTCAACAGCAAATGGAGGAGAATGTTTCCCATTAGTGGCTGAGGAAGTAGTGCTCCTGTAACTTCAGCCTTGAAAGCTAATGAAGCTCAGATTGTGGCCGTGGCCTTTGATGTAGAGATGCCTGAGGTCAGTGCAGCTTTCAGAGGTGCCAGTGCTATGCTGTGTCACTGCACTCGTCTGGGCAGGGGCCCAATAACCCTAATCCTGTAATCATGTTTCTGTAAGCAACAGTATTTATGGTGCAGATAGTGGGGGATAGCTGCAGTGGTAATTACATCAGGGATAGCTGCAGAGGAAAAGCTAATCCAACCCTGTAATATTTCCAGTAGAGGAAGTTACAACTACGTCAGTAAATAAGTAGCAAAATACTGGAATCGGTGTAGGGAGAGGGTGTGGGGATTAAAATGCCACGTTTGGCCATCTAATCCATCTCCCTGCCAGGACCCTCATTCTGCCAGGGGAGTGATGTTAGCACGCTGGCAAAAACCAGGCAATTCAAAGCTGTGCCTTGACACTGCATCTTTAGGTCCCACTAATGCGTGGGGAGGGGGGTTAAAGCACCCACTGATGGGTTTGGCACAGCTAGCTCTGGATTTAATTCCTTCTCCTCATCTGTTTTGCAACCTCAGGCCACATACTATGTATTTCATGTCTTCTAATGGAGGCTGCTGTCTCCCAAGTGCGTGTGAATTGTTGGAAAAACACAATGATGTATTCCACTCTAGTGGGGGGAAAAGCATGTATTTGAGTAAATGTGGTGTATCCAAGAGATGAGGAGAGCCTCCAACAAGCTGTTCTGCTGTACTAATGAGTAAATGTATAGACATTTCTGTTATCTTATTTTGCACAACTCCATTATAGATAAACCTCTTCCTATGCAGTTTTTGTTAAATCGGAGGTCTTTTATAGACTCAATGTTTTAAAGATGAGAAAAAAATGGGAGTGCTTGGTATACCCCCTTTTGATGTGAATTATCTCTAACTTTGGTGAGGATTTTGTGTGCAAAATTGGTCATGAAGAATCCACTCTATAGATCAAGGAATAAAGAAAACTTATGGTTTAAAGAAAATCTCATGTCAGACTGCAGACTTCAGTTGCATTACTCACAAATGCCCACATGCACATACACAAATAGACTAATACATGGTATGGATGTATATATGTCTAGAGATACACATTCACAAACATATTTCCTTTAGCTCAATGCCTGAAAGTTCATTTGTGGGCATCCTGATTCTTGATATATTATTTGTAAACAGAGGGCCAGGGGACTGGGGTATTTCCTTGACTTCAATGGATGATGAGGCTTCAAGCTGTGCACTCAGATTGGGACCTCTAAGTATCCTGCTGCTGCCTAACAGCTTGCTGAAAAATGACATAATTTGTGACATCAGCAATATGCTGCTTCAATGGGGGTTTGTAAAGCGGTTCCCACCCTTGTGTGTGAGGACAAAAACATCTATAGCTCCTAAATCTGAGGTGCCCTCCCCTGTATTCCTCACACACCTTGCATCCTTTGTACTTTTTTGGCATGTGTGGCTGTAAAGTCCCAGAATGGGGAGAGTGATAAGCAGCCGTTCAGCAACATCTGTGCGAGAGCTCCGGCCCCACCGGTGCCAGGGAAGATGTCACTTTTCAGAAGAACGGTGCCTGCCAGTGGGAGGTGCAGCAATGCAGATTTTAATGTGGGGATTTAATTTCAAATACAATTCACAGTTTGTGTGCAGTTGAAAAATGTTTATTACCACCCGGATGTTCAGGACATTTTCGGATGAAATAAATTTCAATTTGGATGATTGCTGCTTTTAAAGCTTTTTCACAGCTCTGTAAACAATATGCTTTAAATAATCCTAATGGCAACAGTGAAGAACACATCAACTTTAAAATCGCCCAAAATAATGCCAAAAAAATAACTGGCAACTTTGGATAACAGGACATTAGTCTGAAATTGATTCAAATATAGGGGTTGTAATGACTTTTGCAAATGTTCCATTCTATAACACAATTAGAAAAGAATTATTTACTTCTGGGATAAATTTGTTTTAAAATAAGATGCAAACTAAAAAACCTCATAGTTTAAAGAATGTAGATATCTTCAGAATCTGACCAGCAGTAGCAATGTGCTTTAACTTGAAAGATTTAGTGTTCTTGAGTCACTGCTGTGTCACTGATACATGAAATGCAGTCAGTAGCTGACAGAAAACCCACCCTGGAAGTCACAACTGCCTGGGCACACCTTCAGCATCTACTCAGATTTCTGGATGGGGGGAGGTTTGACACACTCATGGGAGAGCAGCCTTCACACATGGCTCCTTATAAATGAAATGGGAAGGCATCTCAGGAGACAGAAATCTCTGCAAGTGAATGTGTAGTGGATGAGGCAGGGTACCTGTCCTTTAGAAAACCATAATCTGGGTTTTCCAGCCCACCACCACTTTGCCATGAGACAAAGGTGCTCTGAGTTAGGAAGAACATAGAATAAATCAGGGAGGGCCCATGCAATAATACAGGGACTTCTTTATCTCTCTAAATAGTAGTGTTGTAGGTCAAGATACAAGAAAGCAAAGAAGGAAGGAAGGAAGGAAAAGAGAGAAAGAGAGAGAAAGGGAGAGAAAGAGAGAGAGAGAAAGAGAGAAAAGAAAGAAAGAAAGAAAGAAAGAAAGAAAGAAAGAAAGAAAGAAAGAAAGAAAGAAAGAAAGAAAGAAAGAAAGAAAGAAAGAAAGAAAGAAAGAAAGAAAGAAAGAAAGAAAGAAAGAAAGAAAGAAAGAAAGAAAGAAAGAAAGAAAGAAAGAAAGAAAGAAAGAAAGAAAGAAAGAAAGAAAGAAAGAAAGAAAGAAAGAAAGAAAGAAAGAAAGAAAGAAAGAAAGAAAGAAAGAAAGAAAGAAAGAAAGAAAGAAAGAAAGAAAGAAAGAAAGAAAGAAAGAAAGAAAAAGAAATTTTCAAGGGGAGAAGCTGTTCATTCTAGGCATCAAAGTAAGATGAAAGAACATCTTATAAAATAGAGGGGTAAGAAAGTAAATTTCCTTCCTCCCGTGTTCATTTTTTTAAGAGTCCTCTTTATCCTTTTGTTTTGTTCCATCCCTGTACATTTTATAGCATCAAAGATTTGCTACAGTATAAAAAATTCCTAGAAAAGACCTTGGGTAGACACCTAGTCTACCCCCTCATGAAGGCCCTGTGGCAAATGCTTACCTTACCTGCCTTTTCCAGAGAAACTTCATCCCTTTTCTTTAGCAACTCATCTCATTGTGCAACTGGCCTTCAGCTAGATTCTTTCGTGTTTTACAGTAGTGAAGATGCTCATGGATGCTGAGAACCAGGGATGACTCCACTGCAGGGCATGAGGAAATAGGCATCTGTCCTCTCCACCCCCATTCCTCAGCCCTTCCTCAGCCACTCTCTAGTGGTAATTCCCCCACCTCTTTGGCCACATCTC
This sequence comes from Melospiza melodia melodia, assembly GCF_035770615.1. Taxonomy (NCBI): domain Eukaryota; kingdom Metazoa; phylum Chordata; class Aves; order Passeriformes; family Passerellidae; genus Melospiza; species Melospiza melodia. The sequence goes on along the minus strand of NC_086195.1, from coordinate 112,902,031 downwards.
TGTTAACATCTGCTTTGCAAGCTGTTTTACATGCCCATCTACTTTTACTTGGAGTTGGTTTCTGTTCAGGCTGCTAACTGGATGCACCAGAGCAGAAGAAGCATAAGGGCTTCCACAGACGGCTCCGGACAAAAATCCCCTCAGATGAGCTTTGGCCATGGGAAAAGGTGGTTTGCCAGGTATTCCAGGGTTGAATGGGAGGCAAGCATGGAAGGGGACCTGGAAAGGCAGAACTCACTGGGTTCTGCCAGCCTCTCTTCAAATGCCATCAGGAACTTCAGTGATGCAAAGAGGAGCACATTGAACTAACAATGCAGCTGGGCTTCAGCCCTGTGTTTACTTCTGTGGTGGCAGACATGAAGTATGGTGTAGAAGCAAAAAACAATTTCTGCTTTTGCTCATAACACTGAGTTATAACCAACCTTACCTTTCTGCTGATGTCTGCCCTGGTTTTATGCACATTGACTGTATCCAGAGGGAAAGCCCTGGCTTCGATTTCCATACTTGGTTCTCATATGAAATAATGGGGGGAGAGGAGGAGGGGGGAAGATGCAGCTGCAAAAACAGTCAGTGAAACATAAAAATCCCTATTGTTTTGTTGTAGCTCTCAGTGCCCTTCAACTTCTGGGCACAGACAAGACCTCCCCCTGCTCAGGTTCAATACACAGGGGAGCCTTGAGGCTCAGAACTCCCTTTCTACTTTTGCCTAAGCCTTGCTTAGGCAATTGTAGTCAATTGTGCTTTTGTTCACGGAAAAAAAAAAATTAGCCCAATGCATGCTAATTTATAGCCAGGGAAGCAATTAAAAAAAAAAAAAGTTTATTATCCTTTTCCCCCCTGCCTCTCAAATGGAGTGTTACAGCAGCAGGGTTTTTTGGTAAACTTGACACAAACTGATGTCAGTGATGGGGGAGCAAGGCCAGGAACCAAGCATGTCTTTACATCTTCCTTCCACATGAAACGGGACAGCCTTCCAGTTTTCTCTGTCTGCCTATACTCAGGAAAGTGCATGCTTTAGGAAAACCTAGGCACAAAGACACACTTATTTCTTTAGGCTTTGTCAGTAAATGTGTTCTGTACACATCACCCTCACATACCCACTTTAAAAAATGCTTGGTAATCATTAAACAAAAAAATCCTAATATAGTCAAAATGTAGAGACATATTTACCTTTTATTACTGAACTTACTGCCTGCCTTTTTCTGTAAATTTTGGCATATTTTTAATATTCAACAAAATGTTAGACACCAACTAGTCCATATGATGAAGCAAGTTAACACAGCTTGCCTCTCCATTTTGCAACTCTTTGCACAACCTTAGAACTGCACCAATAGAGGGTTTGCCATTAGCACAGGACTGGCCTTTTCTTTCAGGAGGAACTAATTGAAAAGAAAGCAGCAGATCTCTCTCCCTACTACATATTTTAAGTGGTCTTGAGCAGAGTCATGATGTGGAGCTGAAAGTGCCTGAATGCTTTCAAATGAGCAGGTAGCTTTCACTAGTGCCCCAGAAGTCACACAGGGCAGGCAGGGATGGGCAGCCTCTGCAGGGTGAGCTCCCCATGAGGCATCTCATGGGCTGAGACCACAGCTCTTCCTACACTCCCACCAAGCACCACAGAGCTGGGGAACCTTCCTCCAGTAGCTCCCAGTAA